>NC_140994.1:227417996-227422996 GCF_052327205.1 Somniosus microcephalus
ACACAATTTCTCGCTTCCCCTAGTAGGTATGGGAGTTTTTGGTCGTCATTCAAATTACTGAATTCCGGGCATATTTTTGTGAATTTTGGGTAGAAATTCTCCCTTATGCCCTGATATTTTCTACAAGCTGTGAGGAAGTGCATCTCTGTCTCCACCACTCCCTGACTGCAGTGAGAGCATATCCTGTCCTCTCTTGGTAGCCGGGTCTGCCTGTGTCTACCTTTTTCGATCGCCAGGCTATGTTCACTAAGTCTGTACATTGTCAAGGTTTTTCTCAGTTTGCTCTCCTTTACCATGGTCAGGTAATCAGCCATGTTGTATTGTCTGTTTAGGGCCAAGTAGCAATTGAGTTTGCTTTGGGTTTTTGTTGTTTCTGCCCAATATGACAGATATTTTTCCTTTTGCTTAGCGACCATTGTGTTGGGTCGAATTCTTTGTGTTACGCTGTCACTGTCCTGGGGCTGGTTATTGTTAGTAGTATTAGTAGTTACTTCACTGAGTCCCAGGACTAGTTGACTGAGGGTATTCTTCTTTATGGTCCTCTCTTGGCATTTCAGGGCTTCGTAATGATAACATTGGGGGTTGCTCATTTCTAGGTGTTTCCAAAATTTGGTGGCTCTTTTTTGGATAGTGATTATTAATGGATATTGGCCTAGTTCTGCCCTGCATGCATTGTTTACGGTTTTCCTTTGAGTCCGGAGGATACTTTTACAGAATTCTGCATGTAGGATCTCAATTGGGTGTTTGTCCCATTTTGCAAATTCTTGTTGTGTTAGCGGTCCCCACATCTCACTGCCATAGAGTGCAATTGGTTCAATTACTGATTTAAAAATTTTGAGCCAAATGCTAATTGGGATTTCTATTTGGATTGATTTTTTAATGGCATAGAAAGCCCTTCTTGCTTTCTCTTTCAGTTCATTCACAGCCAGATGAAAATTTCCCGTAGAACTGATTTTTAAGCCCAAGTATGTGTAGTTAGTGGTTTGTTCAATTTTGGTTGTTCCTAGTGTGAAATTTATTTTGCGTCCCTGATGTCTGGATCTTTGCTGGAACACAAGGATTTTGGTTTTTTGGGGATTTATTGTCAGGGCCCAGGTCTGGCAGAATGACTCCAGCAGATCCAGGTTCTGCTGTAGACCCTCCTAAGGCGTAAGGCGTAATTCCTCGTTTTCTGGCTGTCTGTGTTTTTGGTTTGATATTTTTCTAAGTTTTTTCCTCATGTTATGGCAATCTGGGTCAAACCATTTTTCACAGTTTTTTGTTTTGGGTTTGTTCTTGCGAGCTTTCAAGTTTGACCTTGTTGCCAAATTATCAAAAATATTGTTTAGGTTATTCACTGCCCGGTTTACGCCTTCTTTATTGTGAATGTATATGTTATCCAGAAAGGTGTCCAAGAGAGCTTGAGTTGATTCATTGCTAATTGCTTTATGGTATTTTTCCGTGCTGTTTTTGGCCCATCTGTACGATTTTTTGGTGTTGTACAGCTTACTGGGTTGTGTTTCTGTGTTGGTTGTTTCTGTCTTTTTAAGATACATAGTAATTTGACTGTGATCTGACAGTGTTGTTTGTGGTTTGACTGTGAATGCTCTGAAAGAGGATGGGTCCAAATCCGTAATCATATAGTCTACGGTGCTACAGCCAAGAGGTGAGCAATAGGTCGATCTTCCTAGGAGGTCTCCCATGAACCTACCATTGACAATGTGCAGACCCAGGCTTCGACAGAGCTGCAGGAGCTGTTTTCCGTTGGTATTTGTCTGCTTGTCGCAGTTATGCCTGTATGGATGGGAAGGGATATCGAAGTGGTTATTCCTGAATATGTAATTGTTTCCCTGATTATTGGTGAAGTCTGGTTCTTCGCCAGTTCTTGAATTGAGGTCACCACAGATCAACACGTTCCCCTGGGCCTGGAATTGGATAATCTCCCTCTCAATGTTGGAGAAGGTGTCCTCTTTAAAGTACGGGGATTCCATTGGGGGGATATAGAGTGCGCAAATGAAAACATCTTGGGTGTTAGAGATAATCCCCCTCTCAATTTTGAGCCACATGCGGTTTTTGCCCTTTTTTATAAATTTGATGCAATTCTTAAGCTCTGTTTTAAACCAAATCAGTATGCCTCCGGAGTCTCTGCCTTGGGTTACTCCTGGCAATTTATTGGAGGGGACCACCAGCTCTGTGTACCCTTGGGGACGGCCAGTGTGTCCTTCTCGTCTATACCAAGTTTCCTGTAAAATGATAATATCCAGATCTTTAGTTTCATCTATGAACTCTGGGGTCATACTCTTCACGTCGAGCACCGAAGAGCGTAGACCTTGGATATTCCAGGTCGAAATATATAAGGATTTCATGTTAAGTTTGATCTTTTACTATAATAGGTTAAAGAATGATATGTGTCGTGTCTAAATGGGGGAAAAAAAGATCATCTCAATTGTCTATAAATGCTAATACTACTTGGTTACAATTCTTTCTAGTAATTAGTCCTTGATTTTTTTTTTTCATTTTCTGATCCATAAGGCGGAAGTAGATGCTGCTGCACGTCTGCTTAGTGTCTCTTAATGGATTGTCTCTGCCTGAGGTATTGCGTACGCCCTGTGCATCTCTCCCTCTGTCTGGCTGGGGGCAGTCCTGTTCCCCTGTAAGACAGGAGTGGTGCAGGTCTGATATTGTTGTTGTGCATGGGGATCCTCTCTGGTCCCGGTTGGTGTGGTGGTGGTCTCTGTAGTAGTCCTGGTATGTACCCCACTGATCTCTGGTCGGGGCGGGGGGGTCCTCCTGGAGTCTGGGTATGGACCCGGTTAAAAGCGACGTCCTTCAGGGCTTTAGCAAAGATCGATATTTGTTTCCTGTGGATGTGGACGCGGTTGTGAAGACATTCCACATCGAGGGTGGGGTGTTGGGCCAGGTGCACGTTGTGTTTTAATTCACAGTCTCTTGCTATGTTGGCATTTATCTCATGAATTGTGTTGTTGTTAAAGTCTGTTCTCAGCAATATTGTTTGGGAATGTATTGCTTGCCTTCTCAATCACTGCTCTGAGCGATGTTGCTACCCCTTTCTGCTGGGCCTTTAGGTCATTTGTGCCTGTGTGTATTATTATGTGTTGGGGGGAGCCTAATCGGGTTTTGGTCAGCCATTCCAGGGCTCTGTCTGTTGTTGGGCACTGGATCTTTTTTACTATATGTCTAGGGAAGAGCTTTTTCTCCCATAGAAATTTCCCATTTGAGTCTATGAGTATTACGATGTCAGCCTTGTTGGTGTTTACTGTCTGGTGGCTTTTGCCTGGACTCATAGGGTGTGTGTTGGACTGGGGTGGTCGTGTCTGGTGTGTGCACTCCTCTTGTGAGCGGCTCACTTGTGGTTCCACAGTGGTGGGGGAAGACTGAGCTTCAGTATGCTGGTCAGTCTGTGTGGCACCCCTTGTATTGTGTGTTTGCTGCTGTTGTTCAGTGTGGGAGTGCAGCTGTTCAGTCCGGCTCTGTATTGTCTTATCCCTAGCCTCTGGCTGCTGGTCTAATGGTGCTATCTCTCCTCTATGGCTCTCTTTGTTTTCCTGCAGCTCTTTCACCTGATTCCCAAGTAGATTCCGCTCTCTCCTGTATCTCTCCCTCTCTTGCTTTTGTTCATGTTTCAGTTTAAGGACCTCCTCTCTAAGTTTAACCAGATCTGTCTCCACCTGGTTAAATTTATCCTTTAGTTGTATCAGGCTGTGTGATCCCGGGGTATGTGTCCGGTCGGCGCTGGAGGGCTCACTCACTTCTTGGCTAGGCTGCTCTTCTCTTGGTGAGCTGGAAGTGGTAGGGGGAGTATGTGTGGCTTCCTCCCTGGTAATTACGCTGGGGTTAGTCAGCTGTATCATGTGGCTGTGGGGCCCTGGGGTGAGTGCCTGGTTAGAACTGTGTGGCTCGTTCACCTCCTGACCAGGCTGATTTACTCCTGCTGAGTTGTCAATGGTGGGGGGAGTGCGAGTCGCTTTTCCCCTGTTAGCCACTCTGGGGCTGTTCCTTCCCCTCTCAGTTATTTCTTTCAGTGTCTCGAAGGCCATTTCAAAGTCGTCGAGGTTGCCTTGCACCATTATTGTTCCGTTATCGTACATGTTGACAGTTGTGGTTGCACTGTCCGGGTCCCCTGGTTTCTTAATTTTCAGTTTGGACCCATTAGCGGTTCTTTCCTGCTTAACCCTGGTATAGTGTGATTTTATTGCTGTGATCCAAGCCGCTGACTGGTCTGAGTAAAAGATGAGATTACACTTTTTCCCAGTGCTGCCAGTCAGCAAAAAGAGTTTCTGGTTTTTCTCTCAGCTGCTTCTGCTTGATCGATTTTTTAGCATTTTTTTTGGTGTTGGGGGGAATCTGGAAGAGGTTGCGCTCAGTGTGCCTCGGGAGCTGCTGTGGCTCCTCTGATTCACTCATTTTTAGTATTTTTGAGGTAGAAATTATTGTTGCCCTTAGAATAAGTTTTTCTGGGGCCCCGGGTTTGGTGTTTCCCTCTCCCGGCTCGCAAACTTTCCCAGGCCCCGGACTCGCTCACTCTCCAGGCCCTCCCCAGGCCCCGTACTCACTGTCCTGGTCTGGGGCCGGGATTTGCTGTTTCCCGGTGTCTCCCGGCTGCTCCACTCCCCCTCAGAGGTCTCTGAGCCTCTGTCTTGGCCCGGCTCCTCTGGCCTTTCCCTGGCTTCAGGCTCCCTCCCCAGGACCCGTACTCACTGTCTGCGAATGGGAGCCGCTGCCTCACGGTGCCTTCAGGCTGCTCCCCTCTCCCTCAGAGGTCTCCAGGCCTCTGTCTCGGCCTGGCTCCTCGGGCCTTTCCCGGGCTTCTGACTTAGTGTTGCGGCCGCCGCTCCGGCTGTGTCCCGGCTGCCGCTCGGGCTCTGTGTCCCTCTCTCTCCTTCCCACTCTCTCTCTCTCCTTCCCACTCTCTCTCTCTCTCCTTCCCACTCTCTCTCTCCTTCCCTCTCTATCTCTCTCTCTTTCCCCTCTCTCTCTCCTTCCCCCCTCTCTCTCTCTCT